>NC_056743.1:277883102-277888102 GCF_019279795.1 Protopterus annectens
AAATACTATACACTACAGCTTCAATCAGTTAACATTTTTTTGCACAGATCACACTTTCTCTCCCCTCCACATCTAGATATCAACTAAGTTTTTGTTTAGCCACCCTTAAATGGTGCTTGATGTTATTAACAGCATCATTCCTTTCTTACAATTCCTCCCTCGGCGGACGTCTGCAATTGAGATGCATGAATGATGCAATATACCATTTAAGGAAAATGCTGGCCAAGTATGGATATCTACCTGAGTAACTGTTAACAGGACTGGCTAGCATGGGGGGGGGGGGGTTGAGAAGTCCAGACTACTGTATGTCATTTATTCTTGCTGTTAAGATTTCTAAGTGGAATGACTATTAAGGCTGTGAGAAATGCATTTCCTGTTGCAGCTTGCTGCCTCTAAAATTCCTTCACCTGTTTCCAGGCTTGAATAGCCACTGCTTTGGCAGGTTCTGGGTGTGTTGTAGCACCACTCTGACTTTGTGACAAAATGTATCTGCCATTCCTATATGACGCTCGCTGGTTATACTAGATAACTCTGTTCTGTTTAGTCTAATCAACACCTCTAACACGCTGAACATGCTATTGCCAGCACCCAATGTGATGCAGTATTTTCCAGGTAAGCAAGATCATAGTCTCCATCTCCTGCAAGGATGCAATCTACCAACCTTTAGAAGGTTTCAGGGGCATTTTGTCATTCCATTGGGTATCAAAGTGAAATTTTATAACTCGAAAGTCATAAAAGCTTGTATCTCTTTCACTGCAGGTGTCAAAGGTACCTATCTAGAACCCTTGGGTCAGGTCAGTAGTAGTTGTATACTTTAACCCCTTGAATAGATATGATGAAGCCTTAGAACAGATGGGTGGGACTAAGCATTTACGTGTGATTACTTACTTTGTTTACAACATGCACAGAGCCTGGTGCTGCCATCTTTCTTTGGCACCAATACCATGAATAAATCCCAGGGACCAATGGACTCCTGGGTTATCCCCACATCCAGTATTTCCTAAAGTTCCCCTAGGTTTGCTTAACATGCTCCGATACCATATAATTTTGATTAACTGGGTATCTGGCTGACATGATGCTGCAAGAGGTGACTAAATCCGGGATTATCAGCAACATGCTCTCAAGCTTATGTAGTGCTGTACAGGTATGAAACTGGAAAGGACAGAACTGGTATATGTTAGCTATGTCATCCACTTGGGTGTTAGCATGAGTGTCACTGAATTGGTTTACTGTAATATTCCTCTTCCTGTAACTCATCGCAGACACTGTGTAACATTGTGTCTCTCCCCCTCTCTCTCTTTCTCCCCTTCTCTCTCTCTCTCTCTCCCTCCCCCTCTCTCTCCCTCCCTCTCTCCCCTCCCTCTCTCTCTCCCTCTCTCTCTCGCCACCTCTCCCTCTCCGCCATTCTCTCTTCCCCCTCTCCCTCTCCCCCTCTCTCTTCCCCCTCTATCTCTATCTCTATTTCTCTCCCTTACTCTCCCCCTCTCCCTCTTTCCCTCCTCTCTATCCCTCCCCCTCTCTCTTCCTCTCTCACACTCTCCCCATATCTCCCTCTCTCTCCCCTAACTCATTCTCTCTCTGTCTCTCTCTCTCTCTCCCTCTCTCCCCTCTCTCTACTTCCCTCTCTCTCTCTCTATATATCGTCCCTCTCTCTCTCTACCTCTCTCCCTCCCTCTCACTCCTTCCCTCCCTCTCTCCTCTCTCTCCCTCCTTTTCCTCTCTCTCCCTCCTTTTCCTCTCTCTCCCTCCTTTTCCTCTCTCTCTCTCTCCTTCACTTTCTCTCTCTACTTCCCTCTCTCTGTTCCCCTATCCCTCTCTCTCTCACTCCCTTCCCATATCTCCCTCTCTCTCCCTTACCTCAATCTCTCTCTCCCTTTCTCTCTCTCTCCCTCTTTCTCCCTCTCTCATTCCTTCCCTTTCTCTCTCCCTCCCCCTCTATCCTTCTCCCTCTCTCCCTCTTTCTTTGTCTCTCTCCCTCTCCCTCTATCCTTCTCCCTCCATTTCTCTCCCTCCATCTCTCCCCTTTCTCTTTCTCTCTCCAACTCTCTCCTTCCCTCTACCTCTCTTTCTCTCTCCTTCCCTCTCCATTTCTCTTTCCCTATCTCTTTCCTCTCTCCCTTCTTCCCTCTCGCTCCCCTCTCTCCTTCTGTCCTTCTGCCTCTCTTCCCCTCTCTCTCTCTCTCTCTCAATCTCTCTCCATCTCTTTCTCTCCCTCTGTCTCTCCCTCTCTCCTCTCTCTTTCTCTCACTCCCTCCCCCCCACCCCCTTCCTCCCTCTCTCTCTTTCCATTCACCCCCCCTCTTTCTCACTCCCTCCCCTTCTCTCACTCACTCCCCTCTCTTTCTCTTTCCCTCTCCTTGTGTCCTTCTCCATCTCTCCCTCTCTCCCACTGTCTCTTTCCCTCTCTCCATCTCTCTGTCTCACTCTCTCTCTCCCTCCCTCACTCTCTCTCCCCTTCTATCTCCCTCTCTATATGCCTCTTCTCTCTCTCTCTCCCACTCTCTCTCCCCCTCTCACCACCTCTCTCTCTGCCATTCTCTTCCTCCCCTCCCTTCTCCCTCTCTCCGATTCCTCATTCTCACTCTCCCTCATTCTCTCTCTCTCCCTCTCTCCCTCTCTCTCTCCCTCTTTCTCCCTCTCTCTCCCTCTTTCTCCCTCCCTCCCCTCTCTCTCCTCTTTCTCCCTCTCTCTCTCCTCTCCCTCTCTCTCTCCCTTTCTCTCTCTCTCCCCTCCCCCTCTCTCCACATCTCTCCACCTTTCTCTTCCCATCCCTCTCCCTCTCTCTCTTCCCTCTCCATCTCTCCCCCTTTTCCTCTCTCTCCCCCTTTCTTCCCCTCTCCATCTCTCCCCCTCTCCATCTCACTCTCTCTCCCCTCTCCCCTCT
Source organism: Protopterus annectens (assembly GCF_019279795.1). Lineage (NCBI taxonomy): Eukaryota > Metazoa > Chordata > Ceratodontiformes > Protopteridae > Protopterus > Protopterus annectens. Next base: position 277,885,987 of record NC_056743.1, read on the forward strand.
CTCTCTTCCATTTGTCTCTCTCTCCCTCTATCTCTCTCCCTCTCTATCTCTCTCCCTGTCTGCATCTCTCTCTCCCTCTCTCTCTCTCCCTCCCCTCTCTCTCCCCTCTCCCTCTCTCTCCCTCTCTCTCCCTCCCATCTCTCTCTCCCCCACTCTCTCTCCCTCCCCCACTCTCTTTCTCCATTCCTCTCTCTCTCTCCCTCCCTCTCTCTCCATTCCCTCCCTCTCTCTTTCTCTCCATTCCTCTCCCTCCCTCTCTCCCCCTCCCTCTCTCTCTCCCTCCTTCTCTCTCTCATTATGCCTCTCTCTCTCCCCTCTCTCTTTCTTTCTCATTCCTCCTCTCTCTCTCCTCCCCCCTCCCCTCTCTCTCACTCCGCCTCTCTCCTACCTTTCTCTTTTTCTCTCTTCATTCCTCCCCCCTATCTCTCCCTCTCTCTCTCTCTCTCTCTCTCCCCCTCTCCCTCCCTTTTCTCTCTCCCTCCCCCTCTCTCTCGCTTTCTCTCTCCCTCTCTCCCCCTCTCTCTCCATATGCTTCTCTCTCTTCCTCCCTCTCTCTTTTCTTCTCCCTCTCTACATCCCTTCCTCCTCTCTCTCTCTCTTTCCCTCTCTCACCCTCCCTCTCTCCCCCTACCGCCCTCTCTCTCTCTTTTTCACTCCCTTTCTCTCTCACTCACTCCCGTCTCTCTCCTTCCCCTTTCTGTCTCTCAATCCCCTCTCCTCACGCCTCTTTCTCCATTCCTCTCTCTCTCTCCCTCCCTCTCTTCCTCTCTCTCCCTCCCCCTCCCCTCTCTCTCCCCCTCTCTCTCTCTCCCTCCCTCTCTCCCTCCCTCTCTCCCCTTCTCTCTCTCTCTCTCTCTCCGTCTCTCTCTCTCTCCCCCTCTCTCTCTCTCCCTCTCCTCCTCTCTCTCTCGCTCTCTCTCCATCCTCTCTCTCTCTCTCTCCCTCTCTCTCTCTCCCCCTCTCTCTCTCTCTCTCCCTCCTCTCTCTCTCCTCCCTCTCTCCTCTCTCTCTCTCTCCCTCCCCTTTCTCTCCCTCCCTCTCTCACTCTGCACTTCTCCCTCTCTCCCTCTCTTTCTTTTCTCCCTCTCTATCTCTCCCTCTCACCTCTCTCCTCCTTCTTCTCTCTTTCTCTCGCGCGCCCTCCTCTCTCTTTCTCTCGCGCGCCCTCCTCTCTCTCCCTCTCCCTCCCTCTCCTTCCCTCTCCCTCCCTCTCTCCCTCCCTCTCTCTCCTCCCTCTCTTCCTCTCCCTCTCCCTCCCTCTCTCTTCTCTCTCCCTCCTCTCTCCCTCTCTCTCTCCCTCCCTCTCTCCCCCTTTCTCTCCCCTCTCTCTCCCTTTCTCTCTCCCCTCCCTCTCTCTTTCTCCCTCCCTCCCTCTCTCTCTCTCTCTCACTCCCCTTTCTATCTCTCACTCCCGCTCTCTCACTACACCTCTCTCTCCCTCTCTCCCTCCATCTCTCTCCCTCCTTCTCTCCCCTTTCTCTTTCTCTTTCCACCTCTCTCCCTCCCTCTACCTCTTTCTCTCCCTCCCTCTCCATTTCTCTTTCCCTATCTCTTTCCCTCTCTCCCTTCTTCCCTCTCGCTCCACCTCTCTCCTTCTGCCCCTCTCTCTCTCTCTCTCGCTGTCTCTCTCTCTCTTGCTGTCTCTCTCACTCTCTCTCCATCTCTCTCTCTCTCTCCCTCTGTCTCTCCCTCTCTCTTTCTCTCACTCCCTCCCCCTTTCCCTTCACCTCTTCCCTCCCCCTCTTTCTCACTCCCTCCCCTTCTCTCACTCACTCCCCTCTCTTTCTCTTTCCCTCTATTTGCGTCCTTCTCCATCTCTCCCTCTCTCTACCACTGTCTCTCCCTCTCTCCATCTCAGGTCTCACTCTCTCTCCTTCTATCTCCCTCTCTATATGCCTCTTCTCTCTCTCCCTCTCTCTCCCCCTCTGCATGCCGCCACCTCTCTCTGCCATTCTCTTCCTCCCCTCTCTCCCTCTCCCTCTCCCTCATTCTCACCCACTCTTTCTCTCTCTCTCCCTCTTTCTCTCTCTCTCTCCCTCTTTCTCTCTCTCTCTCCCTCCCTCTCTCTCTGTTTCTCTCTCTCTCCCTCTCTCTCCTTCTCTCTCTCTCCCCTCCC